>NC_087093.1:18327764-18350264 GCF_963855985.1 Ostrinia nubilalis
CTTATTTTCTTTTTCTTTTATTTATCTTTTCCTTATAGGTAAATGAATTTAGTCCATACTTTTAATGTTTAAATAACTCTACATGTTCTTACATCTACTTACTATTCTATTTCCTTATCTTATACAGTTGCAGTTTTTATTTCTTCTACTACATTTGTTTATGCTATCTTATCTAATACAATTCTTATGCTATTTTCTTATCTAATACAATTTCTTATATGTCTATTTTCTATTTCTTACTCTAAACAGTTTCCTTTTTTACTAACTATGTTTATATCTTTATTATTTCTATCTTAATATACCATTTCTTTTATTATATATTAACAAATATATGTAAAGTAATGTGTTTATTTATCCTTATTTCTATTGTTTACTGAGGTGCATATTGTTACACAATAGTTAGCAAATTTTATCCCTATCTTTTTGTTAGCTATTAACTCATGTAATCTATCTGTCTCTATCTTTTCGTCAGTGTCTTGTTCGAAATTGTGTCTTTGATTGCTATAAATTGGGCACTCAGCCAGTAGGTGGGGGACTGTCTCCTCCACACTATCGTCGCAAGCGCACGATGGGCTCTCCCGACACCTGAAGCGGTTCAGGTATTGGGAGAATCCGCCGTGCCCCGTGAGAATCTGAGTGAGTTTGCCTACCGGCTTGAGTTTCCTCACACTGCGATAAGCGTCAGACGCATTTGGGAAAAACAGCTTTGTTGTTCCTGCGGTACTACCTTCTGCATAGCGTGCGCTCCACCTGTCAATGGATGCGGCTCTAATCGCTCCTTTGGCAAAGGAAACTGGACATCTATCATAATGTGGCTTCCTTTTTATTGTAAGTGCCGCCTCCTTAGCCAATTCATCGGCTCGCTCATTACCCGGGAGCCCCGCATGGGCTTTGATCCAGAACAAATTCACAGATTTGCTCTGTTCCGAGGCCCGTTGCAGGTTCTCCCTGGTTTTCCGCGCAAGAGGGTGGAGTGAGCCATGGTTTGCAAGTGTCTCGAGCGCTGCTCTAGAGTCACTATACACTCCATAGCTCGTCTCCCTCCTCTTGAGGATCACCTCAGTGGCTTCACATATGGCCAAGAGTTCGGCTTGATAGACTGTGCAGTGCGTTGATAGTTTAAGCTTTCGGTTCTGGATCTCGGCCTCACCCTTCCATATGGAGAGTGCAGCTCCGACCTTTCCCTCCAGCTTACTACCATCGGTGAAAATGCGCACCTGCTGCACGTTGTGCCTGTCCACAAGGTTTTGGTCTACCAAGCAAATGAACTCCAGGTTCATATGCGATGCAGGATGTGGAAGCTCCGCGAATCCCACCACACGCTCTACCTCCCTGTCACCCAGCACTGCCTCGGATGGCCCTCTCTTGGCCTCGTACAGGGCGGCTGCCTCTTGCACTCTGAGGTCGAGAGGAAGTATCCCAGACAATAGGAGAGCCGAATGGAGGGAGACCGTGCGATACGATCCACAGAGCTTCTGGGCGAAACCTCTCTGCACTGTGTTGAGCTGCTTCTGAATGCCCAGCTTTTTAACAGCCGGAGCCCACGCTGCTGCTGCGTAGAGAATGACTGGCTCTACCGCCGCGGTGTATATAAGCCTGATGATCTCTGGGTCTAGGCCCCAGGTGACTTTGGCCGCGCGCGCGATCTGTTTGTAGATACTCAGTGCTCTGACGCACTGGTTAGCCACGTGGCTGTTAAAAGTCAGATGGTCGTCGATCGTGAGCCCCAGGATCTTGATTTGCTTAGACATTCCGATGCAGGTCCCTCCCATGGTCAGCCGCGGGGTGTCGTATTTGAGCTTGTTGGTTAGCACCATTGCACAAGTTTTGTGCGGAGCAAACCTAAGCTTGTTACGCTCACCCCACTGCTGAACATAGGCGAGAGCTGCATTGGCCTGCCTCTCCACCTCCAATGCTGTATCCCCATCAAAGACAAGCGTCACGTCGTCAGCAAACGCTTGGCAACTGTATCCCCTTTCTTCGAGTCCGTGTAGCAGTGGGTCCAGAAGAAGGTTCCAGAGAAGGGGGCCGCCAATTGACCCTTGCACGCAACCTTTCGTGGTGTTTCGCGTGCTTTCTTCCCCGGCAAATCTTACTGTGACTTTTCTGCAGCTCAGGTAGCTGTCGAGTAGCCTCCTTACGTTTACCGGGCACTTTTCCTCAGCCAGTCGGACTCTTATGGCTGGCCACCATGCGCTATCGAAGGCCCCCTCTATATCCAGTGACACTAGGCAGACCAGCTTCTTCAGCCCAATTTTGCCTCGGATATGGTGTACTAGTCTATAGAGGGCGTCCTCGGTGCTCTTCTGGGGCATGAATCCGTACTGGCGAGTACTAATCCTCGGTACTAAATGCCATTTCATCCTTGCTACTGTCATCTTTTCCAGGATCTTCCCCAAGACCGGCAATAGACCTATCGGTCTGTAAGCCTTGGGGTTCATGTAGTCGTCCTTGCCCGGTTTTCTAAGTACCACCACTGTGGCCTCCTTCCAGATGTCCGGGAAGTGTGCTATCTGCAAACACTTGTTGTAGAGGGCAAGGAGAGCGTCCGGATCCTGGAATATTGCTCTGCTGCAGATGTCTGCTGTAAAGCCATCCGCTCCTGGGGCCTTCTTTGGATTAAAACTCCCCGTCGCGGTCTCTAGCTCTAGCGAAGTAAACGGCGGATCCTGTGAATCATCACTATCCCCGGCGTTTACTCGCTCGGCCGTTTCTCTGACCCGGCGATGGTCTAGGTTGTCCGTAACTTCGAGGTCTTCAGGGTAGAAAGTTTCAGCTAGTAGATTTGCCGATTCTTTGGGGTTGAGGTGTTTTCCGTCATTGGTTTTCAGGGTCATGTCTTCTTCTCTCCTGGCGGTTCTGCTAATGATCCTGTAGATTCCTTCCCATACTCCTTCTCTGTCCTGTCTTCCGCAGAACTCTTTCCAGCTCGCGGTTCGGGCGTTCTTGGCATGGCACTCATAGTCTTCTTTCTTCTCCAGGTATTCTTCGACGACCTTAGCTCTACGATCTGGCGCAGCATTTCGAATCCTTCTTCTGAAGGTTACCATCGTCTTTTTCTTAGTCGCGAGCTCCTCACTCCACCATGGGACTGTTATTTTCTCTGACGTTCTCTTTGTTGGCATGCTGACCTTGCATGCTTCGGTTATTGCCATTGTGTACTTGACAGTAATGTCTTCCAGCTGTCCCTTTGTCTCTACGTTGTTTATTGCCGCTGAGGTGATGTTGTGTTCGGCCTTGTATGAGGTCAGCTTTTCTATGAAGAGGTCCCAGTTAGCTTTTTTGGTGTTGTAGAGCCGTGTTGTTCTATGGACTCTGAAGCCTTTGCTCTTCGTCAAGTTTAACCGAAAGAGAATCGTGTTGTGGTCAGAGGTGGTTACGGTCTGGTCTACCCTCCAGTTGCTTATCAGTCCCATGAGGTCGTCGGTACAAGCTGTTATGTCAACAAAGCTTGTGATAGCCCTGTTACCTCTCACGGTGTCGAAAGTTGGCGTATCACCGTTGTTCAATACCTGGAGTCCGGACTCTTCCAGGGTCCCGGACATCTCAACGCCCCTGTGGTCCTCTATGGTGCTGCCCCACCAGGTGCTCTTAGCGTTACTGTCGCCTCCTATTATTAGTTTTGTCGATCCCAGTTCTTCGCAAATGGTCTTAAGCCGGTCCAGGTATGGCCCTATGGGTTGGTCTGGTTCGAAGTAGAAGGACACCGCCGCGATTTCCCATACGCTGGTTCGGATCCTCACCACAACAATATTGTTGTCAGTGAGTTTCGGGCACTGTAAGACATCGATACTGTCATCAAAGACGATAATCGCTGCCTTGACAGTCCCATCTCCTACTGCTGCGTTCTGGAAGACTCTCGCCCCACGATAGTCCTTCATCCTTCTAACCCCTCCCACATATGGTTCCTGGACAAGAGCTATTGCGATTTTCCTGTTAGCGGACTCTATCATTAGTTCTTCTGTCGCTAACATCTTCCTCTGTAAGTTTGCCTGGGCGACCAGGTATCCTCTGGTGGGGCTGCCTGCCCCTGTATCCGCCGGGACCACCTTAGCAATACGCAATTTTCGCCCTAGCTAGTGCCTCCCACTTTCTACGCACTGCGCACTCTGGGCTAAACGCGTTATGTTCTACGCTGTCCACCATCTTGGCTGCTGTACAGTTACAACACCTAGGTGCTTCTCCTGCCAACCAGTCCGCACAGTCTCTCTTCATGTGGGGGCCTCCGCAGTGGCTGCATTTAGGGATGGTTTCCTTGCAGAACCTGCGACCATGGCCGTATCCCAAACATGACGAGCACTGTATCAACGGTGACTGGTCCTCCACCTTGATGCGTTGCATATCTATATGTGCATAGCCTCTACCAATCAAGTTATTGTACAGGCGGGGCGATACCTTCAACACAACATGACTGCATAGTTGATTTCTCGCTTTCCGCCTGTACTTAATCTCAACCCTATTCTCTTCCTTCTTCACGTCCGCAAAGACATCTGCATTTTGGTTCTTGAGTGCTAGTAAAATGTCCTCATCGCTGTTTACCAGCAGAACGTCTTTGAGAACCACCATCGGGTCTTGGTTCTTGATATCCTCTACGCTAAGGTGGTCAGCTGCGCCTTTCAACCTCTCTTTGATTCGTTGCCGAGCTTCTTCGGTTCTGCATCCCACTACCACTTTGCGGTCTTTGACCTTACGAACTCGTTCAACTGTCACCCAGCCGTCCTTTGCGTTAACAGTCTCGCGAACCCGGTTGATAATCTCGTCTCCCGTCTCCTTATCATCCTTTGACGTTATTATCACCGAGTGCAAGGCTTCCCTTCTGGGGTTCATCGCACTGGTTGAAGCTGTCACTTGTGCGTACGTATTGACAGTTGCGGCTGGTGGTGACCTGACTGTTTCAAGGGACTGCTTCAGTTTCTCGATCTCTGCATAGGTAGAGTTTATCTTTTCCCCTTGTTCCCTTAACAGTTCCACTATTTCCTTTGTCCCCATATCATTCCTTCCTTCATTCTCATTATTTCCTTTGCGTCCTTCCTTCTCTCCACTTTCATCCGTATTAACCCCCGTGTTTTTTGTTTCAGGTGGCGGTGTCGTCGAGGTCCTGGTTCCGGTCGTCTTTTTGGTAAGTTCTTCCGCATACTCCTTAATCAGCCGGTAGAGGTTGTCCACCGCCAGGATGGCCCCGGCCTTGAGGTCTGTCTTCATGTTGCGAGACTTATTGACATTAAATTTCGCATACACGAGCCAGTCTCTGGCTTCGGCCATCCTGCCGGTGGGCCCCCTCTTCTTCGGCGCTGGCATCTGCACCTCCTCGGCCGTGTCCGCAGACGGTCTTCGCGTCGGCAGCTCCTTGGGCTGTCGCGGGGATGTTACCTTCTGCTTTATCGGCCGGGGGGGCGCAGATGCCTTCGCCTGTTCCTGCTGCTCGGGAGTATGCGGGTGTGTCTTGGACTTACACGGCTGGGGGTCACTTCGCCCGGCCTCCCACTCTCCTATGCTACGCCGAACACTGGTTGTTCCGGCGGCGTTAGGGCTAGGTCCTGCCTTAGCCTTGTCCTGGGAAAGCCTGGGGCTCCTGTCACTGTCTGTCCTGGTCTTGGCTGGGGTACGAATAGTAGCCATTTTAGGGAAGAGCTACGTCAACACAATAAAATAAAAATAAAATAAACAGTAAACTTAAACTATATACGTGTGTCAATAAACTGCACGTATGTCGTCTTGGGGGATAGTAAATAAATACACAATGGTTCTATTTATTAAATCGATGTTGTGTCTCTGTTTCAGATCGCGCGCAGTCACCAATGGGAGCCTCACCGGGAAATTCCAGGTAAGTGTCAACTCTACTTTGTCTCTGTTTGTTCGGGTGTAAAAAGCCCGTGTCCTATATATGTAAGTACAAGAGTACTCGTCCGAGTTCAAAAACGTAAAAGTTTTTGTCGTTCTGTTATTTTTGATGACTCTACTTTGCTAAAATCTGCACTATCCCTAAGACTTAACTTAATCTAACACAGTAAAAAAGAATTTTTTTTTAAAACTAACAAAATTTTCTATAAATTTAAAAATTTATAGAGTCGGACTCTATGTAGAGTCACCCGCTCTACCCTGCCTAAAAGCCCTCCCCGGGGGTTTAATATCAGCCCAAACCCCGAGCCTCTACGACCACCAGGAGCGGAGATGCAAGCCTTTGAAGTTTCGCAATATGGCGGCCAAGATGGCGGCTCGAAACTTCAAAAATTTGTGGCTCCCGAACGGTTTGTCGCAGAAGGTCGAGCGACGGCTCCCTTGATTGCCCCTCGCGAGCTCTACACGAATCCGTGGGTGTCTCTACAAAAAGTAGAGTCGCGTCGAAATCGCTCCTAAGCACGTGGATTCGGTAGAGTAAGCCGCGCCGATGTCGCCACTCGAAACCCCGTCCTCCTACGACACTCCTGTCCAAAGTTATGGCGTGTTTTATAAAAACAAAATGGCGGCCCAAAATGGCTGCCGGATTTTAAAGTGCCCGTAACTTTGGAGTCCGAGGTCGCAGGAAGTCGTGCGAGGGCTCGTTCTTCTCGCCCCGTCGAGCTCTACACGCCTGTACGCTTCGCCAAAATAGGTAGAGTCCCAATTTGGGTGCTCTATATTTTGGTAGAGTGGGTGTCCTTTTGTGGTACTAGGACAGGTGGCAGATGTTATTTTGCCTGATGCGTACCCGGATTGTAGAGCCCTTAATACTAACTTTCTCCCGGCTCTACCTAGAGTCAAAAGTTGTTAATGAAAAATGTAGCCCTCGGATAGCTAACCAATTTGCAAAAAACCCCGTTAAAAAAGACCGAATAGTTTCCGAGATATCGAATTTTAAAAATTTGACCTACTTTTAATTTACGTAATTACAATCCAAAAATGACCCCCCCTAATTTTGAATTTAGAATTTTGAAAACAATACTGTATGTTGAACCGGGAGAAAAAATAGTATTCACGGTCGAAAAACCTGAAAATGTCCCCTAGTTTTGATTTTATACCCCTTTCAAATTTTTGAACTTTTGGTTTGTTTACGTTTTTTGAATTTAAATACGCGCGAAAATTACTAACCAAAAATTCTGGGTTTTGACCTCTTGTTGCCAAATTTCCTACTCTATATTTTGACACTTTGAAATTCTCAAAAAACGCCGACCTTCAGGGTTTTCAGGCCTTGTTATTGAAAAATGGGATATTTTACCTATTTGCCTGCTGAAAATGGTTCCTATTAATGATTTTAAAAATTTAAAAACGAACTAATAAAAAGATGGATTATTCTAAAAAATGCCAAATGAAATTTTAATTTTAAATTTAATTTAAACCTATTTAATTTTACTTATTAATTTTTGCAAAAATTTAAAAAGCACCTCGTATTTTTGTTTTAATATATATATTTAATTTTAACCCAGAATCTAAATCTTTATAAAAATGAAGTTTTTTCTGCTGAAAAGAATTTTGAAAAATTTTACCCTTAAACCCTGAAAAAATTTTTTGAAAATTTCAAGTCTCAAATTGAAAAATTTTTTGAAATTAAACCCAATGACTTGACCCCCAGTTACTCTTAAAAATATAAGAAATGTCAAATACCTAATAGTTTTTATTTAATAACAATTTTAATACAGTGACCTGGTGATTCCCAACTTATCTGTGCACTTTTTGGGCGAGTTCACTTTCTATTCCAGGCCCAAAATATTCCCCGATGTTGGTGACGCCCGGGATTTGATGGTGTCGTTGGATAGGGTGTAAAGAGCTCTATCGAATGACACTTTAATCAAAATTTTTTGACCACCCCTTCTATTATATTTTTAATTTACAAAACTTTGTTTACTTAAAAATTAACCGCAAATAAGTTGGTAATGCTATTTTAGACTATATTATATTACTAAGTTTAAAAACTAAAAATGTGGATATGTCAATTCAGTCGTCTATTTTATACTATAAAAATTTCGCTAATATAGGGGGTGGTTTTCACCCTTAAATAATTTATTCTAACTTTAAAATCTTAATATCTTTTTAACTACTAACTATTTTAACACCAAATTTAAAACACTTATTAAACTAAAACTTATCTTTAATATATAGTCTCTTTTTTCAGGGTTGTCACCGCTGCGTCGACTCCAGGGCTGCCTCAAAGTTTGCAACGCCGGTTTGGGGTTGTTCCGCCGTTGCAACCCCCACGTGTTGGGTGTCGTTGAAGAGGTCTTGACGAGGCCGATGTGATGGTGGTCTTCTTTTGAGCCAAAAGACTCAAAAAGACGGACCACGTGCCACGTGGTTTGTATTTTCCTATTTCTCCCACCCCGAGGGTTCGCCAAAAAATTTTTTGGAAGGTCTCGAGGGGTAGGGGACGTCGAGATGCACAGGATGAACAATTAAAAGTCACAGGTCACCGCTGAAGATTTCGAGCTGGAGCCGCTGAAAGTTTTGAAAACGGTTTTTTGTCCACAACTCGCTGAAACGTGATCCGATTTTCAAAAACTTTTCAGCATTGGCACGGGCTCGACGAGACGCTTCTTCTGATATGTCGCACTTGTGGTAACAAACCGGTTTTAGGTGACTTTCTAGTACACTGACTGTTTGTGAGGTTAGAAATACAGTTTTTCACCTATAACTTTCACACACTTTCACCGATTTCAGAAATTTTTTCACCACAATGTTCGTCTCGGCAGCGCGCTTCTTCTGATATGCCACTCGATGTGATTCGTGCGAAAAAACCCGCAACTTCAAATTTTTGTACTGGGAGCTCGTCAAAAGCGTGACGCTCGGCTCGGAGGGCGCGGGGGGACTGGGTTAGGTTAGGTTAGGTTAGGTTAGGTTAGGTTAGGTTAGGTTAGGTTAGGTTAGGTTAGGTTAGGTTAGGTTAGGTTAGGTTAGGTTAGGTTAGGTTAGGTTAGGTTAGGTTAGGTTAGGTTAGGTTAGGTTAGGTTAGGTTAGGTTAGGTTAGGTTAGGTTAGGTTAGGTTAGGTTAGGTTAGGTTAGGTTAGGTTTTTTTTTTTTTTTTTTTTTTTTTTTTTTTTTTTTTTTTTTTTTTTTTTTTTTTTTTTTTTTTTTTTTTTTTTTTTTTTTTTTTTTTTTTTTTTTTTTCTTTGTACCTCTGACGTTTGCTTATCAGAGCCTTTTGTATTATGTTTGGTTCATTTGTTTACTGTGTTGTTTAGGGTTTTAAAAGTTAGTTGTGTGAGTTTTTGCGTTTCTTAATTTTCTTTTTAATTTATGTTTTCTTTTGTAAAGATTCTCCAATGTGCTGTTTTAGTTTAGATGTTTTGAATTTTCGAAATAATACTGTTTTCTTGTTTCTAAATTTTGTGTTTGCTATTTATTTTTCTGCTATTTTATATATGTTCCTTGTTACCTGTTTTATTATGTTCAATGTATATTTTTAATTTGCTAAAATGTTTTATTTCCAAATTTGTTTGCTATCGGATTTTGTGCTAAAATGTTGATTTTCTATATTATCATAATATTGAGTCAACATTTTCTTTGCTATCCAATTTTGTCATTAAAACGGTTCAGTTTGATCATCAAATTGACTCCGGTTTGTGCTATGACTTGAGGTGGTAATTTTGAATTTTGAATAATACTATGTGGGGGTTTATCTGCCGAAAGAGTTTTATTGGAGTGTTTAATTTTGAATTTTAATAGTGACCAACTAATACCTAACCACCTAACGTATTTTAAAAGGAATTTTGTTGATCGATAGATCGTGAGCTGGTTGGTGATCCCCGGGACAACTTTAGCAATATGCCACTGTGGACCTGGCCAGCGCATCCCACCGCCTGCGCACTGGGCAGTCGCTGCTAAATGCATTGTGTGCGACATGCTCCGCTTTGGCTCGCTGGCAGTTCTTGCACGATGGTGCCCCACCAGCGAGCTTCTCGGCGCAGTCGGCGCTGAAGTGCGGCCCCCCACAGTGGCTGCAAACGTCGGCGGGCTCCGTGCAAAATCGTCTACTGTGGCCGTATCCCAAACACTTTGTGCACTGCACCAGCGGTGATTGGTCGGCCACTCTGATGTGCTGTAGATCGATATGCACGGATCCCGCCTCGCTTGCTCTCTTCCAAACCATCGGGGAAACGCTCACTACAATATGGTTTGTGTGCGGGTTCCTTGCCTTTTTCTTATACCGGATTGTGACACGGTCCTCCCCCTCGCGGAGGCCACGGAAAATACTCCCGTTCTGCATCCTTAGTGCCTTCAGAACGTCCGCATCGCTATTCAGCAACAGGACGTCCTTGAGCACCAGGAGCGGGTCTTTATTTTTCATGTCCTCCGCGATGAGGAGGCCACCCGTGCCCGCAATCCTTTCCTTGACTTTCTGTCTTTCCTCCTCGCTTCCACAGCCCATGATAATCTTGGCATTTTTAGCCTTGCGTATTTTTTCCACTCGGACCCATCCTTCCTTAGCGTTGACGGCTTCCCTGACCTTCCGCAGCACCTCCTCTCCCGTCTCCATCACATCCTTTGATGAGACGACGACGGAGTGGAGGGCCGACCTGACTGGACGCTGCTGGTTGGGCACGGAAGCCGCCACGCTAGCATATGATGTCTTTTCTAAGGAACTCCGCTGCTTTTCGATCTCTTCCTTCATAGCTTCTATTTTAATGTTACTTTCCAACAAAAGTCTCCTGTTTTCCCGAATTTCTGCCACTATCCGATCCTCGTCCACTCTCTTTTCCTCTTCCCTATCCTTTTCCTTCTCCTTTTCAGGTTCGGGCTCAACCATGCTCTTGCTGGGAGCCTTCCCCTTCCTATCCATTTCCGACTCCTTAACGAGCTGGTACAGCCGATCCAGAGCCTCTACGACGGTGGTCTTGATGTCTCCCCTCAGGTTGCGAGCGGTGCCAAGGCTCACCTTGGCCTTCTGAAGGGAGGCTCTGGCTTCGGCTGTCCTGTCTCTGGTGACAGTGGCAGTGGGGGTTTTAGGTGAGTTCACCGAAGCCTCCACAGAAGCTCGGCGCAACGGCGCGGGCTTCTTTGGAGCCTTCGGTGGTTCGGCTCGCGGCGGGGTTGAGTCGGATGCGGAGGAAAGCCCAGCTTTCCCCGCCTCCCACTCCCCGACGCTGCGCCTCACTTTACCCGGTCTTCTGATGGGCGGGGAATCAGGAGACTTCTGTTGGTTGGTGTCACTGACCCTCTTGGCTGGTGTTCTGAATCCAAACATAATGTCGCTAGAGGTACGCGTCAGTGAGTAAAATAAAACAATTCAGGTCTTTATGACCGCGTGAAGTAAAAATACTAGTTAAAATAAAGGTTTGTAAAAGTTGTATATAAAATAAATAGTGTATAAAATTTGTTAAAAGTACTTTTCCCGTTTCAGATCCCGAGCACAGTATGCAGCCGTCGCAGCACCCGGTAAGTTACTAAGTTTTGTCTTCTTAATATATATTATAATGCGTTAATTTACTTTTCAGATACCGGGAGCCACAACGTCGCAGTCAGGAGCGGTCACAATAAAAGTTTTAAAATGTATAAATTAAATTATTTGTCAAATAAGACCTAAATTGAACTTAACCTAAACTCAAACGTCGTCAAAATATTCCTCGGTGACAACCCTGGCCTATACAACCCAAAACAAAAATATTAATTTTTGGTCAGTTCCAAAAAGTCTACCTAGTAAATGACCAAAGGGTGGGTGGGCGGGCAAATTTTTCGATTTGTATGCGTCGGATCGCAACAAATGAGGTGTCCACGGATAGGGCTCGTCGAGACGGACAAAATAAGACGGTCAACGCCTGGGGTCGCCCTGAAAAATTTTGAAAAAGACGTCCAAAAACCGTTTCAGAAATCCTAAAATCCGCCAAAAAAGCAAGTTTTAGTATGGAACGATATCAATCGAACGTCAGGGGAGTGCTAAGCCGAAAGGGGTGAGTCTATTAAAGCGAAAAAATTTTGAAAAACGGACCAAAAATACCAAAGTTGTAAATTTTTGTATGAAAATATTCTAAGTCAATATTAAAAATTTGAAAAGTCGAAAATTTCCACGAAAATCGATTTTTCGCGTGTCTAACGTCACGAGGGTGTTTACTAAAAATATTACGCACAATTTGATGTATAACACGTGGGGGTGCGTTTAAATTTTGAAGAAAATTTGAGTTGATTTTGTTTGCAAATCGATTTACCACATCACCTCGGTACGACCCAAAATTTCGACTGTCCTGCAAATTCCTCGATTTGTATGCGTCGGATCGCAACAAATGAGGTGTCCACGGATAGGGCTCGTCGAGACGGACAAAATAAGACGGTCAACGCCTGGGGTCGCCCTGAAAAATTTTGAAAAAGACGTCCAAAAACCGTTTCAGAAATCCTAAAATCCGCCAAAAAAGCAAGTTTTAGTATGGAACGATATCAATCGAACGTCAGGGGAGTGCTAAGCCGAAAGGGGTGAGTCTATTAAAGCGAAAAAATTTTGAAAAACGGACCAAAAATACCAAAGTTGTAAATTTTTGTATGAAAATATTCTAAGTCAATATTAAAAATTTGAAAAGTCGAAAATTTCCACGAAAATCGATTTTTCGCGTGTCTAACGTCACGAGGGTGTTTACTAAAAATATTACGCACAATTTGATGTATAACACGTGGGGGTGCGTTTAAATTTTGAAGAAAATTTGAGTTGGGTTAGGTTAGGTTAGGTTAGGTTAGGTTAGGTTAGGTTAGGTTAGGTTAGGTTAGGTTAGGTTAGGTTAGGTTAGGTTAGGTTAGGTTAGGTTAGGTTAGGTTAGGTTAGGTTAGGTTAGGTTTTTTTTTTTTTTTTTTTTTTTTTTTTTTTTTTTTTTTTTGTAGCAGCTCTGTCCCCTGTTATATATACAAGGATTTGATTTCAAGGGGTTTTTATTTATCCTTTTTTCTTAATCTATTTTTGCTTTTGCCTTCTGGCTGACTATTAAAAACCAACTTTATTTCTTTATTAAAAAATACTCAAAAACTTAATACTATTACATTTTGCTTACAAAACTAATACATTTTTCCTTATTCTATTTTGCTTAATACTACGTACAAGTTTTTCTTACTTTTTTCTACTTTTCTTATTCTAGAAACATTTTCTTATTTACTATCTTATGTCTATTACATTTTTTATTTATCTATTTGTTTGCTATTGTTCTATTTCTTGCTAGTCGTATATAAATTCAATTTATAACTTTAGCAAGTGCTTAATTACTATTCCTCTTATTTACTACTCTACATATCCTAATGCAATAGTCTACGAAAATTTCTCTACTGTTTTTATTTAATAATAGGGCCGGTAGATTATCTTGGTTTATTACCATGTCTAATTTTGTTTCAGTGTCATACCTCTCGCGGGCGTGGACGGGACACTCTGTGAGCAAGTGAAGGACTGTTTCTTCACAGTCCGGATTGCAGATACACGATGGGTTATCCCTGCACTTGAATCGGTTCAAGTACTGGGCGAACCCACCGTGTCCTGTTAAGATCTGGGTGAGCATCCCTGTCGGTCCTATCTTGCGCGCAAACTTGTACGCCGTGTATGCATCAGGGAGAAAAGACTTGGTGGTTGACGCGGTGTCACCCTGCGTGTACCTATCGTTCCATTTATCCAGGGTGTCTTCTCGAATTAGTCTCTTGACGTAAGAGATCGGACACCGGTCGTAGTCTGGCTTCCGTTTGGATGCCAGTGCTGCCTCCTTTGCCAGCTCATCGGCGCGCTCGTTGCCAGGAAGACCTGCATGGGCTTTCACCCAGAACAAAGACACAGCTTTGCCTTGGGTGGAGGCCGTCCGCAGATTCTTCCTCGTCTCCACAGCAAGAGGGTGAAGCGAGTCATGGTTTGTGATCGTCTCCAGCGCTGCCCTCGAATCACTGTATAGACCATAACTCGCTTCCGCCCCTTTTAGGATTTGGCCCGACGCCTTCCATATGGCCAAGAGTTCCGCCTGATAGACCGTGCAGTACGCGGATAAGCTGAGTTTGGAGTTCCGGATCTCGGCCTCATTATTCCACCAGGATAATGCGGCTCCGACCTTCCCTTCAATCTTGCTCCCGTCGGTGAAGATTCGCACCGCCTGCACGTTGTGTTGGTCCACAAGGTGTTGATCTACCAGACTCACGAACTCGAGGCTCATATGTTCAGCGGGATGTGGAGCTTCTGCAAACCCTACCACACTCTCGGTCTCTCTGTCTCCCAGAACCGGCGGGGGCGACCCTCTCCTCGCAAAGTACAGGGCAGCTGCCTCCTGTATTCGCAGGTCGAGAGGAAGTATCCCCGCCAGTGCCAGTGCCGAGTGTAGAGAGACTGTGCGGTAGGATTTACATAGCTTTTGGGCGAAACCCCTTTGCACTGTAGAGAGCAACTTTTGCACCCCCAGCTTACTTGATGCAGGCGCCCAGGCTGCCGCCGCATACATGATGATGGGCTCTACTGTCGCTACATATATGGTCCTGATTATGTCTTGATGTAGACCCCAACTGACCTTAGCTGCTCTCGAGAGTTGTTTGTAAATGTCCAGTGCCTTTTTGCACTGGAGCGCAACATGTGTGTTAAATGTCAGCTTATGGTCGACGGTGAGCCCTAAAATCTTTACCTCCGTTGACAGTCCAATGTCAACCCCTCCCATGGTCAGCAGCGGGTCGTCGTACCTCAGTTTTCTCGTCAAAACCATGGCGCACGTCTTGTGAGGCGCGAACTTCAACTTATTTACGACTCCCCACCGCTGAACAAAGGCTAGAGCGGCATTGGCCTGTCTCGACACCTCAAGACCAGTGTCCCCATCGAACACCATCACCACGTCGTCCGCGAAGGCTTGCACGTAGTATTGCCTCCTCTCCAATTCCTGCAGCAGAGGGTCAAGAAGGACATTCCACAGGATCGGGCCACCGATTGACCCTTGCACACATCCTTTGTTCGTGCTCCTCGTGCATTCCTCCCCGGCGTACCTTACTTTGACTCTTCTGCAGTCGAGGTAGCTGTCCAGTAGCCTCCTGATATTGACCGGGCACTTTTCCTCAGCCAGACGGACTCTGATAGCTGGCCACCACGCGCTATCGAAGGCGCCCTCTATATCCAATGACACTAGGGTTACTAGCTTCTTCAGCCCAATCTTACCCTTGATATGGTGTATTAGTTTATAGAGGGCGTCCTCGGTGCTCCTCTGGGGCATGAATCCGTACTGGCGAGTACTAATCCGCGGTACTAGGTGCCATTTCATCCGTGCTACTACCATCTTCTCCAGGATCTTTCCCAAGACCGGCAACAGGCCAATTGGTCTGTATGCCTTGGGATTCGTGTAATCTTCCTTGCCCGGTTTTCTTAATACCACAACAGTGGCTTCCTTCCAAATGTCCGGGAAGTGCCCTATCTCAAGGCACTTGTTGGCCAGGGCAAGGAAGGCGTCCAGATCCTGGTAGATCGCTCTCCTGCAGATGTCTGCCGTGAAGCCATCCGCTCCGGGGGCCTTCTTTGGGTTGAAACTCCCCACCGCGGTCTGTAGCTCCAGCGGTGTAAACGGTGGATCATGGTGTTCATCATGACCCAGGTCGTTTACCCGCTTTGCCGCCTCTCTGGTCCGGCGATGGTCTTCGTTATCTGTTGCCTCCAGGTCTTTCGGGTAGAATGTCTCCGCTAGAAGGTTCACCGATTCTCTTGGGTTCAGGAATGCACCGTCTTTGGTTAGGGTCAAGTCTTCTTGTCTCCTGGTGGTTCTCCTTATGACTCTATATATCCCCTCCCAGAGTCCTTCCCGATCCTGTTTCTCGCAGAACTCCTTCCAACTTGCTATTTGGGCTTTCTTGGCTTGGCACTCGTAGGCTTCCTTCTTTTCTAGGTACTGGGCTACCACTATTTCTCTGCGGTACGGCGCCGCGTTCTTGATCTTTCGCCTGAAGGTAGTGGTAACCCTTTTTAGCCTCGTGAGCTCATCATTCCACCATGGGACTTTGAGTACCTCAGTACTCCTTTTGGCTGGCATACTAGACTGGCATGCTGCCGTTATGCTGTTTGAATAATTTTGTATAACTTGTTCCAAATCGTTTTTGTCACTAATATTATTAATTAATTCGATATTAATATTGTTTTGCAATTTTATTTCTGAAAATTTTTCTCTAAAAATGTCCCAATTCGCCTTCTTTGTATTATAGAGCCTGGTGGTTCGCTCCACTCTCAGGCCTCGACTTTTGCGGAGACTAATGTGAAAAAGTATGGCGTTGTGGTCAGAGCTCGTCATGTTCTGGTCTACCCTCCAGTTATCTACCAGGTCCAGTAGATCTGTGGTGCAGGCTGTTATATCCACGTGGCTGGTGAACGCTCTTCCACCTCTGATGGTATCAAAGGTAGGCGTATCACCAGTATTTAGTACCTGAAGCCCAGACTCTTCCAGGGTCCCGGACAGTTCTTTCCCCCTGTGGTCTTCTACGGTGCTACCCCACCAGGTACTCTTAGCGTTGCTATCTCCTCCTATTAGCAGTGACATAGGGCCCAACTCCTCTCTGATGGTCCGAAGCTGCTCCAAGTATGGCTCTATGGGCTGGTCCGGTTCGAAGTAGAAGGATACCGCCGCGATTTCCCAAGCTGCGGTTCGGATCCTCACCACAACAATATTGTTGTTAGTGAGTTTCGGGCACTGGATGACGTCAAGGCTGTCGTCGAAGACAACTATTGCCGCCTTCACAGTCCCATCTCCTACTGTCGCATTTTGGTAGAGTCTCGCCCCACGGTAATCCTTCATCCTTCTCACCCCACCCACATACGGCTCCTGGAGCAGTGCTAGTGCGAGTTTACGCTCACTGGCCTCAATCATGAGTTCTGTGGTCGCCAGTTCCTTCCTCTGGAGGTTAGCTTGGGCCACTGTATAACGTCTGGTGGGGTTGCCTGCCCCGGAACAGCTATCGTCGCCCTTAGCAATACGCTATTTTTGCCCGCGCTAGCGCTTCCCACCGTCTACGTACGGGGCACTCGGCGCTAAAAGCGTTATGCTCTACTGGGGTGTCAACCTTCGCAGTCATGCAGTTGCAACACGTTGGTGCTGCCGATGCCAACCAATCCGGGCAGTCCTGTTTCATATGCAGTCCGCCACAATGACTACACTTCGGCACGGTCTCTTTGCAGAATCTCCTACCATGTCCATATGCTAGGCACATGGAACACTGTACCAAGGGAGATTGGTCGTCCACCTTCACCCTCTGCATGTCGACATGGACCGTGCCGCAGTTCATCATCCTGTTGTATATCTGAGGTGACACCCGTAGGACGATATGGTTCATGAGCGGATTTCTCGCCTTACGGCGGTACCTAAATTCCATCCTATCGTCCCCCTTGTCGAGGCCCTGGTAAACCCCTCCGTTCTGGTTTCTCAAGGCAGCGATGATATCATCATTAGTATTGTACGACAATACATCCTTGAGGACCAGCATCGGGTCCTGGTTTTTCATCTCCTCGACAAGGAGTCGATCTCCTGCACTCTTTAGCCTGTCTTGAACCTTTTGCCGTTCCTCTACTGTTCTGCATCCTATGATGACTTTTTTGTCCTTCACCTTCCTGACCCTCTCCACAGTCACCCAGCCGTCTTTTGCGTTCACAGCCTGTCGGACCTGTTTGAGGACCTCTTCGCTGTTCTCTTGTTCATTCCGGGACGTAACAACGATGGAGTGTAAAGAGCTCCTATCGTTGTTATTGTTGGCTTGCCTTCTGCTCTGGTCCGCGGTTATTTCAGCGTAAGACGCTCTCTGGGTGGCCTGGTTGTTAAGGACGGACTCTCTGAGCTTTGACAGTTCGATGTTCGTCTGCTCTATCTTGTTGCTCTGCTCCTTTATGAGCTCTACCATTTCCTTGCTAAGTGCTCTTGAGTCCTCCGTGTCCTTTTTGTCGTTCCCTTCCTTCTTTCCTTCTCTTTCCTTGCCCTTGAGTTCCTTGTTCTTATTCTTTTCCTCTTCCAATTCCGCCACTGCTTCCTTCAACAATTGGTAGAGCTTATCGACGGCCATAATCATGCCCTCTTTCAGGTCTGTCCTCAGATTGCGAGACTCATTAACATGAGATTTCGCCCTCTGAAGCCAGACCCGTCCTTCGTGAGCTCTACCTGTCAATTTCGCCGATTGTGGCGATTTTGTCGTCGTGGTTGTCGTTGAAGCCGGTGTCTCTACCGACGGTCTGCGAGCTGCCGGCCGCGTCTCGGCGGTTGGCGCTATCTTCAGCTTCAACTTAGGCTGACCAGTCGTCTTGGTGGTAGTTTTTGTTGGTGGTGGTGATATAGTTATCACCTGTGAGTGCGGATGCGTTGCCGACGTACACGGCTTTGGGTCAGTCTTACCGCTCTCCCCTTCCCCTGTGCTGCGCCTCACCCTGGAGGCTGTAGTCGTGTTTTTAGGTGAGGGTCCTGCCCTCTCCTTCTCAGTTGGGGATGTGGTGGGCTGGTCTGCCATCTTCTTTTTAGGTGTGTGTGCGATGGCGAACATTGGTCCTGGGGTTTGAGCCTTGTCAATTGTATATGTAAAACTCAGTTCAATAAAACTGTCGTGCTATCTATACCCAAAAGTGGTATAGAGTTCCAGTACAAAAGTTATAAAACAACAATATACAGTAGAGTAAAAGTAGAAATAAAAAATAAAAAATATAAAGGTAAAGGTAAGTACTTATCCTAGGTGTACCGGTCAATAGACTCGGTTCACGTGCGTCGGAGGAACAGGTAAGGTAATGTAGAGTGATAAAGCTTTATTTAAGTGTGTGTGTGTGTGTGTGTGTGTGTTTGTGTGTTGTGTGTGTGTGTAAGTATGTGTAGGTGTGAATGTGTTTTGTATGTGTATATGTGTGTGTGTATGTGTATGCGTGTGTGTGTGTTAGCTTTTTGTGTATGTATGCAACTATTTTATGTACTAACCTTGTGTTTTTTCTCTTTCAGGTCGCGCTCTACCTACGCGTCAGTTCCAGCAGGGAAGCCCACCCGGATGTCCAACAGTTGGTAAGTCAATTTTCTTACTTTGCCTTGGGAAGCGCAAGTTTCCCTATGCTCTACCTTACTTATTTACTATAATATTTGGCTATAAGCCTGTCCTTATATACTAATTTACCTAAAATTATTTTCTAGAAAAAATTTTTGAGTCAAAAAATTTTTGTAGAGTTTGGCTCTATGTAGAGCTTCAGACTCTATGTCACCGGATGGCTCTACTTATGGGCTTTCTAATGACCCAAGTCCTGATCCTCTACGACGTCTAGAAGCCAAGTTATCGGGGCTTTTATATTTCCAAAATGGCGGTCAAAATGGCCGACCAAATATTAAAACCCCGCTATCTTCCCTAATTTTGGCCGTAGGAAGCCGAGCGACGGCTCTTCTTGTTTCCCCTCGCGAGCTCTACACGAATCCGTGGGTATCTCTACTAGAAGTAGAGTCGCGTCAAAATCGCTCCTAAGCACGTGGATTCGGTAGAGTAAGCCGCGCCGATGTTGCCACTCGAAACCCCGTCCTCCTACGACACTCCTGTCCAAAGTTATGGCGTGTTTTATAAAAACAAAATGGCGGCCCAAGATGGCTGCCGGATTTTAAAGTGCCCGTAACTTTGGAGTCCGAGGTCGCAGGAAGTCGTGCGAGGGCTCGTTCTTCTCGCCCCGTCGAGCTCTACACGCCCGTACGCTTCGCCAAAATAGGTAGAGTCCCAATTTGGGTGCTCTATATTTTGGTAGAGTGGGTGTCCTTTTGTGGTGCTAGGACAGGTGGCAGATGTTATTTTGCCTGAAGCGTACCCGGATTGTAGAGCCCTTAATACTAACTTTCTCCCGGCTCTACCTAGAGTCAAAAGTTGTTAATAAAAAATGTAGCCCTCGGATAGCTACCCAATTTGCAAAAAACCCCGTTAAAAAAGACCGAATAGTTTCCGAGATATCGAATTTTAAAAATTTGACCTACTTTTAATTTACGTAATTACAATCCAAAAATGACCCCCCCTAATTTTGAATTTAGAATTTTGAAAACAATACTGTATGTTGAACCGGGAGAAAAAATAGCATTCACGGTCGAAAAAACTGAAAATGTCCCCTAGTTTTGATTTTATACCCCCTTAAAAATTTCGAATTTTTGGTTTGTTTACGTTTTTTGAATTTAAATACGCGCGAAAATTACTAACCAAAAATTCTGGGTTTTGACCTCTTGTTGCCAAATTTCCTACTCTATATTTTGACACTTTGAAATTCCCAAAAAACGCCGACCTTCAGGGTTTTCAGGCCTTGTTATTGAAAAATGGGATATTTTACCTATTTGCTTGCTGAAAATGGTTCCTATTAATGATTTTAAAAATTTAAAAACGGACTAATAAAAAGATGGATTATTCTAAGGTTTGCCAAACGAAATTTTAATTTTAAATTTAATTTTAAACTATTTAATTTAACTTCTTAATTTTTGCAAAAATTTAAAAAGCACCTTGTATTTTTGTTTTAATATCTATATTTAATTTTAACCCAAAATCTAAATCTTTATAAAAATGAAGTTTTTTCTGCTGAAAAAATTTTTGAAAAATGTCACCCTTAAACCCTGAAAAAATTTTTTGAAAATTTCAAGTCTCAAATTGAAAAATTTTTTGAAATCAAAACCATTGACTTGACCCCTAGATAACTGTAAAAATATAAGAAATGTGAAATACCTAATAGTTTTTATTTAATAACAATTTTTATATGGTGACCTGGTGATTCCCAACTTATTTGTGCACTTTTTGGGCGAGTTCACTTTTTATTCCAGGCCCAAAATATTCCCCGATGTTGGTGACGCCCGGGATTTGATGGTGTCGTTAGATAGGGTGTAAAGAGCTCTATCGAACGACACTTTAATCAAAATTTTTTGACCACCCCTTCTATTATATTTTTAATTTACAAAACTTTGTTTACTTAAAATTTAACCGCAAATAAGTTGGTAATGCTATTTTAGACTATATTATATTACTAAATTTAAAAACTAAGAACGTGAATATGTTAATTCAGTTGTCTATTTTACACTATAAAAATTTCGCTAATATAGGGGGTGGTTTTCACCCTTAAATAATTTATTCTAACTTTAAAATCTTAATATCTTTTTAACTACTAACTATTTTAACACCAAATTTAAAACACTTATTAAACCAAAACTTATCTTTAATATATAGTCTCTTTTTCCAGGGTTGTCACCGCGGCGTCGACTCCAGGGCTGCCTCAAAGTTTGCAACGCCGGTTTGGGGTTGTTCCGCCGCTGCAACCCCCACGTGTTGGGTGTCGTTGAGAAGGTCTTGACGAGGCCGATGTGATGGTGGTCTTCTTTTGAGCCAAAAGACTCAAAAAGACGGACCACGTGCCACGTGGTTTGTATTTTTCTATTTCTCCCACCCCGAGGGTTCGCCAAAAAATTTTTTGGGAAGTCTCGAGGGGTAGGGGACGTCGAGGTGCACAGGATCAGCAATTAAAAGTTATAGGTCACCGCTGAAGATCTCGAGCTGGAGCCGCTGGAAGTTTTGAAAACGGTTTTTTGACCACAAGTCGCTGAAACGTGAACCGATTTTCAGAAACTTTTCAGCTTTGGCACAGGCTCGTCGAGACGCTTCTTTTGATATATAGCACTTGTGGTAACAAACTGGTTTTAGGTCACTTTCAATTGCACTGAGTGTTTGTGAGGTTAGAAGTTTAGTTTTTCACTCATAACTTTCACACACTTTCTTCGATTTTGATAATTTTTTCACTACGATGTTCGTCTCCGCAGCGCGCTTCTTCTGATATGCCACTCGATGTGATTCGTGCGAAAAAACCCGCAACTTCAAATTTTTGTACTGGGAGCTCGTCAAAAGCGTGACGCTCGGCTCGAGGGGCGCGGGGGGACTGGGGGTTAGGTTAGGTTAGGTTAGGTTAGGTTAGGTTAGGTTAGGTTAGGTTAGGTTAGGTTAGGTTAGGTTAGGTTAGGTTAGGTTAGGTTAGGTTAGGTTAGGTTAGGTTAGGTTAGGTTAGGTTAGGTTAGGTTAGGTTAGGTTAGGTTAGGTTAGGTTAGGTTAGGTTAGGTTAGGTTAGGTTAGGTTAGGTTAGGTTAGGTTAGGTTAGGTTAGGTTAGGTTAGGTTAGGTTAGGTTAGGTTAGGTTAGGTTAGGTTAGGTTAGGTTAGGTTAGGTTAGGTTAGGTTAGGTTAGGTTAGGTTAGGTTAGGTTAGGTTAGGTTAGGTTAGGTTAGGTTAGGTTAGGTTAGGTTAGGTTAGGTTAGGTTAGGTTAGGTTAGGTTAGGTTAGGTTAGGTTAGGTTAGGTTAGGTTAGGTTAGGTTAGGTTAGGTTAGGTTAGGTTAGGTTAGGTTAGGTTAGGTTAGGTTAGGTTAGGTTAGGTTAGGTTAGGTTAGGTTAGGTTAGGTTAGGTTAGGTTAGGTTAGGTTAGGTTAGGTTAGGTTAGGTTAGGTTAGGTTAGGTTAGGTTAGGTTAGGTTAGGTTAGGTTAGGTTAGGTTAGGTTAGGTTAGGTTAGGTTAGGTTAGGTTAGGTTAGGTTAGGTTAGGTTAGGTTAGGTTAGGTTAGGTTAGGTTAGGTTAGGTTAGGTTAGGTTAGGTTAGGTTAGGTTAGGTTAGGTTAGGTTAG
>NC_087094.1:0-10000 GCF_963855985.1 Ostrinia nubilalis
ACCTAACCTAACCTAACCTAACCTAACCTAACCTAACCTAACCTAACCTAACCTAACCTAACCTAACCTAACCTAACCTAACCTAACCTAACCTAACCTAACCTAACCTAACCTAACCTAACCTAACCTAACCTAACCTAACCTAACCTAACCTAACCTAACCTAACCTAACCTAACCCTAACCTAACCTAACCTAACCTAACCTAACCTAACCTAACCTAACCTAACCTAACCTAACCTAACCTAACCTAACCTAACCTAACCTAACTAACCTAACCTAACCTAACCTAACCTACTACCTAACCTAACCTAACCTAACCTAACCTAACCTAACCTAACCTACCTAACCTAACCTAACCTAACCTAACCTAACCTAACCTAACCTAACCTAACCTAACCTAACCTAACCTAACCTAACCTAACCTAACCTAACCTAACCTAACCTAACCTAACCTAACCTAACCTAACCTAACCTAACCTAACCTAACCTAACCTAACCCAGTACTCGCCTCCTAGCGACACGAAACGCTAACAGCTCCGCGTTAAAAATTCGCAAAAATAGGCTAAAGTGCTCAAAACTCCCTTCCGTGTGTGTAAAGTGACAGTGCAGTGCCTGACTCACCAGGATTCATGTGGGCAAACCTGTATCCCTAAGGACTTCGGAGATACAGGACCTTAAAGTCCCGGTGAAATAACATCTCAGCGGTGAGTCACTTTCACACAAACTTTTCACCATCGTATTGTCCACATCTTCCCCTTTCACCTGACGGGTCGATCAGGACAATCGGTGCATCCCAGCGGGCGTGAGGGACGTCTGAAGGTACCCAATTTCCCATACAATTGGCGTGACCCCGGGCTCGAGGCAGACACGTGCCGCCAGACTGGCGCCACTGTCCATAACCTACCTCAACACAGCCACACCTGAAGACGTCGGAGAGGGACCGAGGAATCCGGAGTACCAGCGCTGAAGACAGGCAACACAGGCTGGAAGGTACTCCAGGGAACTCCTGAACGGTACGTCGTAGAGAGCTCGTTCCAGGACTCTTCGCGTCGGGACACCAGGACCTTCCCACACCCTCGGACACCCCCTCACCCTCCACCCCCCACCCTCACCCCCCCACCCCTCACCTCACCCCCCTAACTTTCCCACCCCTTCTATAAGTCTTATAGGGCCACCCCTATAAGACCATCCCCCCTTACCAACCCACCCCTGACCCCCCACCACTGCCCCCCCCCCCCCACCCCCTCAGCCTCCCCGCGAGACCCCCCCCCCCGCCCCCCCCCCCCCTCACCCCCTCAGCCTCCCCGCGAGACACCCCCCCCCCCCCCCCCCGCCCCCCCCCCCCCCCCTCACCCCCCTCAGCCTCCCCGCGAGACCCCCCCCCCCCCCCCCCCCCCCCCGCCCCCCCCCCTCACCCCCTCAGCCTCCCCGCGAGACCCCCCCCCCCCCCCCCGGAAAAACCCTACCTCACCCCCTCATCTCGATATCTCGGCCATTTTTGGAGCTAGAGAGTCGTGCTTGGGCTCGTTTGAATCGTCTCAAAAAATCTGAGCGATTGGCCCCTAGGGTTTTTCAAATTTCCCCCCTCCTTCCCCATAAAAATCATCACAACCCCCCCAAAAACCTAAATTAGACGTAAGATAGCATAAGTAGAATATAAGTAAATAGTATTAAGAATACAAAATTATAATTATAAATAAATAAATAATATAACTTGACATACTTTCCCAAAAAATTTATATTAATAATTAATTTAACTCAATTTTGACATACAATAAATAACTAACAACTAACACACCATGTCGTCGTCGTCGTCTTCAACTTCAAAACCCACACAGGCCCCCACAACATCTCGGGGAAAAACAGTGGGTGACAAGACTGACACAAAGGCGCCGGCACCCCCTCCGGGCTCTCCTCTAGATGGCAACACAACCATCACAGAGAGTGAGACGTCACGGATCCCCTCCCACACCCCAACTGCCTCAACCGGGCAGACCCCCCCCCCGGGGGCCGCAAGGCCCCCACACCCCCCCCCCACCTCCCCCCTCCCCCATCGGGTCAATGACCCCCTCATCCCCCCCCTTCCGGGTCAGCAAAGAGGTCCGAGGCCCCCTTTGCTGACCCCAAAAATCCCACCCCAAAAACCCCCACCCCTCCACCTAAGAAGAAAACATTAACACTCACTTTTGACAAAAAAACAACAACTTCACAAACAACAAAAACAGAAGAAATCTCTCCCATGTCAGAGAGCACAAATAAAACAACAACCACAAAACACCCAGGAAGGATCCAGAAAAAAAGGTATGCAGCGCCAAGGAAAGGAGACCCTAAACTTGGCAAAAGCATAGCCTTACTGCAGGATCTAGGAAAGAAAACGTCCACAGGTGGCCTACGCAGAGCGGTTACCATCAAGAATGCTCAAACAAGTGCGAGAATGGCCGCCGCAGACGACAACAGAGACCTCGCAGAAGTATCCTTCCAAGGAGACTCACCAACCAAACCAAAACCGAACGAGGACACCACACCACCAGTAACACCAACGTCCACAACGGGACTGTTGTCGTCGCCAGAGTTGGAGGCGAGGGAGCCAGAATCCGGGGGACCCGCACCCGTCGCTCAAGACTCCACTCCGACAGAATCCGAGGGACCCGCACCCGTCGCTCAAGACTCCACTCCGACAGAATCCGAGGGACCCGCACCCGTTGCTCAACACTCCACTCCGACATCATCGCCACGAGCCGACCACTACAGCATCGTTGTGTCCACAACACCAGTCGAGACACAGCAATGCGAGGACGAGGACGACTACGAGGAAAGGATCTCAGAGATAGACCAGGAGCTATCAGACCTGGGGGTCTGGGAGCACACGGAGGGACCCTCGGAGGATGACGCCTCCGATACTGGTAGTTACAGCGGACGACCAAGTTTTCTCCCCCCCATCGGACAAAGAACGGCAGTAAGTAAAGATCTCGCAACCGAGAGAGCCCGAGAAGTCATGATGGAGGGTAAAACAGCATTGGAAAAGCCCCGAAACTTGGACAAAAAGGTGAAGGCGATCGCTGTAAACGCCCTCAGCGACCTATATGAACTTGTGTTGGCCCTGGCGGACTCCAGACAAAGGCATCGCCTTAACCTGGAAATTGAAAAGACCAGGTCCGCAAGGGAATTAGCAAAGGTAGAGAGGGAGCATGCAAAGACACTGAGCTCTCTCCAAAAAGAGTTTGCCGAAGCTATGCAAAAGGGAAGTGCAGACCACCAACGCACCCATACATCAGTGGACAAAGTCCAGGGCTGGCTTGACTTTGAGATGGACGGATTGTTCAAGACAGTCCAAGCCATCCACGCAGAGGTCAGGTCGGCCCGCGCGCAAGCCTCAGTCCCCCCCCCAAAACCATCGGCAAACTCCACGGAACCCAAGCAGAACCCAGCACAGGACTACAGCGCAGTCCTAAAAGAAATATCGGATAAAGTAACCTCATTGGCGACGGAACTCCACTACATCAAGGAGGACTCCAAAGTGGCCAAGGCAATCCGATATAGCCCACCACCTAGCCCCGAGCAGTGCCCCCAACGAACATCAGATGCTACCGCCCTTGAGGGAATAAGAGGAGACCTCCGACGAATTGAGGAATCCATCGGTCTCCTCAAGGCCAGCATCGAGTCCAAACCAACCCCGAAACGGGAAGACATAAAGACTGACCTTAAGGAGGCACTGACACCAATAGCAAGGAAAGCCAACGAAATCGCTGAGGGCGTCGAGGAGCTCAAAGACATAACCTACGCCGGGAACGGTCCTCAACCTGCGGGGGCTCTTGGATTGGGTGCTGAAATAGCCCTCACCGACACGACCGCCCAATTGGAGGACATCATCAATCCACTAAGGGCGGACGTGGCTGAGGCGGCAAGCCAGAGCAGGACCCTGAAGGAGACCCTCGTGTGGTTCAACTCGGCCCACAAAGATAAGCAGACGCGGCCTGTGAACGACGTCGCACAATCAAAATCGTACGCAGCGGTACTTAAAACAAAACCACCCAAGAAGCCGAACCACGCGATAATAGTTTCCAGCACTGACCCCACAAACACCGGGGACAAGGTGCTGGCAGCTATCAGAGACACTTTAGATTTCAAGACAACTGGAATCACGGTGGAACGCGTGCGAAAGGCCAAAAACAGCAAGGTGGTGCTTACCTGCGACACTGGCGACAACATCAAAAAAATAAGCACCCAAATTTCTAAAAACAAAAACCTAATAGTTAAAGAGGCGAAAGCGTCAAACCCCCTGATAAAAATTAAAAATATCTTGGCGTACCATACGGATGAGGAACTTATAGAAAACCTCAAGGCCCAAAACAAAAAAGTCTTTACAGACTTGGCCAAGGAAGACCGATTCGTAAAGGTACGCTACAGAAAAAGAGCAAGAAACGTACACCAGTGTCATCCGGTGCTGGAAGTGTCCCCCAAATTGCACAGCAGGATACTCGAGGCGGGAGTTCTACACATCGGTCTCGAGCGAGGGTCAGTAGAAGACCAGTCGCCCCTCATACAATGCTCCAAGTGCCTAGGCTTCGGACACACCAAGGCACTTTGCAAGGAGAAGGAGCAACTATGCAATTTCTGTGGAGAAAACCACGCATGGCAAGATTGCCCGAACAGAGCGGCAGGTAATCCACCGAAGTGCAGAAACTGCACCAACTCTAAGAGGGACAACCCAGAAACACCACCCCACATGGCATATAGTGATATATGCCCTGAGCGACAAACGTGGGACCGGATAGCACGTTCCAAAACGGCATACTGCTAAGGGCGCCACAAACTCCCAAGGGCAGTCTCCTAGAAGAGAAGACGGACACACGAGGCTTACAATGATCCAAGCCAACCTCCAACGCTCCAAACAAGCCACCGCCGAACTCCTCAAAGCAGCCGAGGACATGAAAGCAGCCATAGCTCTAGTCCAGGAACCATACGTTGGCTCTACAGGGACTATGAAGCTCCCAAAAGGCACACAGGTCATCCAGTGCACTATCAACCGGCAGAAACCTGTCAAAGCGGCGATACTTATTTTCAGTGACAAGCTGAGGGTAATTCATGACCCACAGCTTGTGACAGAGACTGAGGCAGCAGTGCTTTTACAGGCAGGCAAAACGAGCATAGGAGTCGTGTCAGTCTACTACGAAGGAGACAAAGACATAGAGCCCTACTTAAGACGCACAAAGGCGGTATGCCAAAAACTAAACTCTCAACATATCTTGATAGGAGGAGACGTAAACGCCTGGAGCCACTGGTGGGGAAGCAGATCCAACGACGACAGAGGAGAGGCATACTGTTCCTTTCTGAACGAAATGGATCTCCATGTACTCAACGTCGGCGACACCCCAACTTTCGAAGAGTACAGGAGGGGCAAGCTGTGCACTAGTATCGTAGACGTGACAGCTTGCTCCACCGGTATACTAGGGAAAATAAAAGAGTGGAAGGTGGATAGAACCCTGACAACATCGGACCACAATGCCATCACATTCAGTCTGGTACTGGGAGAAACACTACAACCTTGTGTTCGTAGCTCCACCAGACAATACAACACCAAGAAGGCAAAATGGACCGAGTTCAGAAGCCAACTACTCAAATCCTTAGAGTCGCACAACATCAGCGAAGAAAGAATAAGGGAGGTCGCGGACGGGGAGGGGATGGACTCCATTATAACAGGCTACACAACATCCATTGAGGAAGCGTGTACACACGCCATCCCCAAGATAGGCCACAGAAGGGGCAAGCCAACACCTCCATGGTGGAACGAAACCCTCGACGAAATGCGAGGAGACGTTCTACGTAAAAAACGTCGTATACGGAACGCCGCTCCAGCCAGAAAAGAGTCCGTACTGCAAGAATACCTTAAGGCTAAAGAGGAATACCTCCACAAAAGCTTGGAAGCCCAGACTGAGAGTTGGAAGGAGTTCTGCACAACACAAGACAGAGAGAGTATGTGGGACGGTGTATACCGAGTAATCAGGAAAACAGCTAAAAGGGAGGACGACATGCTGCTAAGAGGAGCCGACGGAGCCACACTGAGCCCCGACGAATCGGCAAATCTCCTAGCGAGCACCTTCTATCCTGAAGATACCACCATAACGGACACACCGTACCACACCCAACTCAGAACCGAAGTGGAGAGCAGAGCCCCAGAAGACATGCCTGGACTGAAGCCGGACGACCCACCTTTCACCGAGGCAGAAGTGGACGCAGTGCTTAAAGCACAAAATCCCAAAAAAGCCCCGGGCCCGGACGGCTTCACTTCAGACATATGTGCCAACGCAATAAACGCCAGCAGGGGGGTATTTATGGCAATTGCAAACAAGTGCTTGGAATTGTCACATTTTCCCCTCAGCTGGAAAGCCGCACATGTAGTCATCCTGAGGAAACCTGGAAAAGGAGACTACACCCACCCTAAGTCATACCGTCCCATAGGCCTGCTTTCAGTGCTGGGCAAAACGGTTGAAAAACTAATGGTGGGGCGACTGCAATGGCACATTCTCCCAACACTCAGCCAAAAGCAGTACGGTTTCATGCCGCAGCGTGGGACCGAGGACGCCCTCTACGACCTCATAAACCATGTGAGGAAAGAACTGGACCGTAAAAAGTCTGTAATAATGATCTCACTGGATATAGAAGGCGCTTTCGACAACGCGTGGTGGCCGGCTCTAAAAACACAACTTGCGAGCAGGGGCTGCCCCAGAAACCTGTACAAGATGGTGTGTTCATACCTTTCGGACAGATCAATAACTGTGCATTACGCGGGAGCGAAGAGCACAAGGGGTACTACAAAGGGCTGTGTCCAAGGTTCAATCGGAGGACCAACCTTTTGGAACATAATACTGGACCCTTTACTTCAACTACTGTCCGGGGAAAGAGTACACTGTCAGGCGTTTGCGGACGACGGGGTCTTGGTCTTCTCCTCGGAAAGTCTGGACGGGATGGAGGATAACATCAACACGGTGCTGGAGAAAATTGTAAACTGGGGTGTACAGAACAAGCTAAACTTCGCAGCGCACAAGACTCAAGCCATGCTGCTAACGAAGAGACTCAAATACACCCCCCCCCAAATACAAATGTCAGGGACGACACTAGCACTGGTGGATGAGATCAAACTTCTCGGACTGATAATAGACAAGAGGCTGAATTTCAATGCGCATGTGACTGCAGTATGTAAGAAGTCAACAGACATCTATAAGCAACTAGCATGCGCGGCGAAAGTGACATGGGGCCTAAACGGAGAGATCATCAGGACCATATACGTCGCCGTGATAGAGCCAATCATGACGTACGGGGCATGCGCCTGGTCAAAAGCAACACACTTCCAGATGAATGCGAAAATCATCAGCGCCCTACAAAGAGGATTTGCACAAAAGATCTGCAAAGCATACAGAACAACATCCTTGACCTCAGCGCTCATTCTGTCAGGAACACTCCCGCTGGACCTACGCATACAGGAAAACGCCACACTGTACGAAGCCAAAAAGGGAATCTCAGATGCCTATCTACCGCCTGGTAGGAAACTCGAGGAAAAAGTGAAATTTGAAAATCTTCCACACCCATCAGAGGCAACAACAGCGGAATTCACACTCCTCGAGAACATGGACGCCGACACCCAAGCCACCCACCAAATCACCGGACCTCAAATCTACACGGACGGTAGCAAAATGGATGGCAAAGTGGGGGCGGCCCTTACATGGTGGGAAAACGGCAGAGAGACCCTAAACGACACATTCAAGCTAGACGGCGCGTGTACTGTCTTCCAATCTGAAATGTACGCACTCTACAGAGCTATAGCGAGGGCAAAAGAAAGCAAGGAGCCAAATGTAAACATTCTCAGCGATTCTAGATCATCGCTTGAGTTGTTGACAAATTACAAATTGCTCCACCCCCTGGCAAAGGCCATAAGAGAAGACTTGGCGACAATCAGAGAGGAGGGCAGAAACGTGCGTTTGTTCTGGCTGAGGGCACACGTGGGCACAGCGGGAAATGAAAGGGCAGACGAACTAGCAAAAACAGCAGCAAGCAAGGACGACTCCTCACTCGACTACGCGGAAATACCTCTATCCTACATCAAGAGGAAAATCAGGGAAGAAACCATACAGAAGTGGCAAGATCGCTATAACAATTCCGAAACGGGAACGATCACCAAAGTCTTCTTCCCTGACGTCGACAGAGCATACCGGATAGTAAGAGGAGATAGACCAACACATCTCCAAACACAAATCCTAACGGGACATGGAGGCTTTGGAGAATATCTCCATAGATTCGGTCTCAGGGACAAACCGGGCTGCGAATGTGACGAGACAGAAAGCGAGTCAGTGTGGCATGTACTTTTCGACTGCCCAAGGTTTCAGACAGATAGGTACAACTTGACCATGAACATTCACCTGGAATTAAACAAAACAAACCTACACAAAATATTGGAGTCAAAGACTGACAGGGTGCGGCTGCTCAATTTCATCCAGAGAGTAGCACGAATAGCGTCAACTCGAAACAGCGGGATATCGCCTTCTCAACCCACTACAAACACTCCACACACACAAACAACAACACACACAAACCCAAAACCAAAGCTGGACATGACTGACATGGGAGAGCCGGGTGGCCCGGGCATAAGGTTAAGAGGAGTAGCTCTCTATATGGACAACAACACAGAGAGACTGGGAATAGCCTTCTGCAACGCCATGGGCAAAAACACCGTAAACATCTCGCCAGGACTAGGCGCCCTCCTGAACGGCAGCACCTTCAAAACAACGATGCGCAAAAAAGTTTATAACTCTCTACAAACAGCGACAGTCGAAGGTGTCGAGTGTCGAATAGTACGAAAGAACAATAAGACTGTCGTACTATTCGCCACCGATTTCGATGTCACAGAGTTTCAACTGGCGTGTAAAGTGCTGAATTCACTAGGGACCCGATCCACACAGACGACACCTGCCCGGAAAATAAGCGTGGACGCTATGATCGTGGGATACAGGGGAGGAGAAACCAGAGATTACATGGGTGTAATTCAGTCTTCGAAACACCACGAGATGGTTATATACGAGGACAGAGGACAAAACCTAAGTTATCTCCTCTCCGGATCCCGCGAGGACGTCACCCCGCAAATAATCACCGACTGCTGGGATCATCCAGTCACCAACCCGACCATTAGTGGTTCGGAGAGACTACAAACACGGTGCCAGGAAGAAGCGTCTCGGGCAGCAGCAGAGCTAAGAACCCCACAAAATCCACACACCACACCTGCATCAATGTGGTCCACCTTGACCGAAGCCGCACAGGCCATACCCGGACAACTAAAATCAAAACTACGACGAATGATGTCGCTTGAAAAAGCTGTCGAAGACTGCGTAACACCACCACGTCAAAAATCAGAACCACCACCACAACCCCGCAGTAGAGCAGATATGGGACAAGTAGCCCTCCCGAGACTGTTGCCAGTAAACGAGACACAAGACCACATTATAAATGCCTTCTTGGAGTTCGTGGCAGTGACGAAGGCAACCAGGAAGGTGAGCACAGACACTTGCAAAGGTGTCATGCAAGCCTACCAATGGGGGTCGGCGCGGCTGCTGGGAGCACTAATGGAGGAGGCTGAGGCAGCCATATACAACAGCGATACCGCCACGGTCCTTCACGGAAAAATGGCAGGTACATATATGGCGGCCTACAGCAATACGTGTGGTTTTGTGTCTCTGAACGAGGAGAAGACAGAAATCGAGGGCAACACACATTTCAACACACCTCCCGAAGACCCAATAGTGGTGGTAGCCAAGTGCACCAAGGTGATGCTGGACGACAGGATTCTTGAAATGGCGGAAACCATAGCAGGAGACCTGTACAAAGGCGGGAAACCGGAGCACTGGACAAAACCAACCATAACTTGGGTAAACGGAGTCCCCGGCTGCGGGAAAACCACCTGGGTGATGTCCCAAATCGACACTTCACGCGACATCATCGTGACAACCACAT